>NC_056475.1:31719962-31732462 GCF_008729295.1 Plectropomus leopardus | reverse complement strand
TGTAGTGGTGGGTGGGTTTATGTACACACTGTGGGAAGACAATTGAATCCAAAAGCATGGAGAAATCAGAACTAAAGCTATCACTATTAATATCCATGTGAATGTTAAAATCCCCTACGATAATAATTTTGTCTGATTTAAGCACTAAACTTGATATAAGCTCAGAGAATTCAGATAGAATATCAGAGTATGGGCCAGGGGCGCGGTACACTATAACAAATAGAATTGGCTGTATAGTTTTTTCAGGATGGGTGAGAAAGACTAAGAAAAAGGTTTTCAAATGAACTATAGTTTAGCTTAGCCTTAGTGTGAATTGCTAAGCTTGAATCAAAAATAGCAGTGACTCCCCCTCCTTGGCCAGTGTCCCGCGCAACGTGACTATTTATATGACCAGGAGTAGAGAATCCGTACAGGCTAACGTACTCATCAGGACAAAGCCAGGTCTCAGAAAGGAGTAGAATAGAATAAATCAATAGGATTATCCAATATTAAATCAGTGACTAAAAGAGCTTTGGTTGATAGGGATCTAACTTTCAAGAGTCTGCATTTAACTCTCCTGTTATGATGCTCTTTGACAGGAGATGTATTAATTTTTATGAGATTTTCTTTTACAACTCCCCTTTTGTTTATTTTAGCTTTAAACAAATGAAATGGTCGGGGGACAGACACCGTTTTTATGACATTTACATTATGGGTGTGTGACTGTGCTAGAAGGTCAGAGAAGCTTGTAAGACTGAGGTGGAGAAGTAGATAATAGATGGCAAGCGTTGTCGCAACTGTGGTCGCACCAACCATGAACAACAGGCTTGCACCTTGAAGAGATTCTCATGTCTACCTCATCACGCCAAAGGATCATGCCTCACTCGCCAACTCTAAGCAAGGAGGAAAAGTGTACCTCAAGGTGGTGCCAGTCATCATTAGCCACGGGAGCAAGTCACTGCGAACCTATGCAATCCTGGATGACGGGGCTGTACGCACAATAATAGTGCCAGCTGCTGCTTGGCACTTGGGACTTAAAAGCAGTGCCGAGTGCCTCACCCTGCGGTCATTCTGCCAAGACACGACACACCTTACAGGTGCATCAGTTGACTTCCACGTGGCCTCCCTCACAAAACCCTCAGAACAACACCTGGTTAAGGGTGCCTTCACAGCTGGCTGGCTAGCCCTGTCAGAGCAATCTTACCCTATGACAGCACTTCAAAGGCATTGTCGCCATCTGAGGGGCCTCCAGCTACAGAACTTTAGTAAGGTGCAGCCGTTACTGCTAATTGGTGCAGACTGCACCCACCTGATCACAGCCAAAGAGCCCGTCAGGTTTGGCACCAGAGGTGGACCGGCAGCGGTTCACACAGCACTTGACTTGGCACTCCAGGGTCCAGACGGTCTTGCATCCCAAGCTACTTCATGCTACTTCACCGCTCTCAAGCCAGTGCCAGACGACCTTTACCAACATGTCAAACGTCTTTGGCAGCTCGACGTGCTCCCATTTCGAAGTGAACAGCAAGCAGTGCAATCTCGTTTGGACCAAGAGGCTGTGAGAATCTTGGAAGCACACACCAAGAGAGTGTTTAAGATGCCCCACTGCTAAATGCCACAGCTGATGCTGTTATGCCAATGCGCCGCAGCACAGAGCTACGGTTGGTAAAGGACTCAGCTAAAGCTAAAGTCTACGAGGCAGAGATCCATAGGCTCATTGATGGAGGATGTGTTACCAAACTCAGTGCAGAAGAGGTGGATGATTCCAACGAGTCATGGTTCATTCCTCATCACCTCATCCGTCATAATGGCAAGGATAATCTGGTCTTTGATTGCTCTTTCACCTACCGCTGTCTCTCCCTCAATGAGCAACTCCTCCTGGGTCCAACCCTTGGACCATCACTTATCGGGGTCCTCCTGCAATTCCGACAGTTCGCTGTTGCCGTCAGTGGAGACATCCAGGCGATGTTCCATTAAGTTCATCTCCTACCTGAGGACCGTCCATTGCTGAGGTTCGTCTGGAGAAACCTGCAGAGGGAGGAGCAACCTGACATCTACCATGCCAGTTCTTGCCATTTGGTACAATCAGCGGCCTGTGCTGTGCAACATTTGCACTGCAAAAGCACATCAATGACCACTTCCAAATGAGGACATCCTGCAGTCCATCAAGCAGTCATTCTATGTGGACAATTGTCTCCAGAGTCTACCAACACTGGAGTCTGCCAAGCTCCTTGTGGACAAGATGCAACAATGTCTGGCTTTGGGAGGATTTGAAATCTGGCAGTGGGTGAGCAACATCTCATCTGTTGTCTCCCATCTGCCTTCCACTGCCAGATTGGAGAGCACAGAACTACCACTAGCCGAGAAGAGCACTGACCCTCAGGAGCCTGCTCTGAGCCTACGGTGGCATTGCCCAACGGACCAACTTGGCTACAGGTCCAAGGGAACCACTATGCGCCACATATACAAGGTGCTAGCCCAGCAATATGATCCTCTTGGCATTATTATTCCCTACACGACACGGGCCAAGGTACTTGTCTAGAAACTGTAGGCGAAGAAGAGAAGCTGGGGCGACCCAAACCTCCCTCCTGACATCCTCAGCCTGGTCCTGCGTGGAGAGGCAACCCCCCGAGCTGGCAAACATCTACATACCATGGACCTACGCACCATCGGCGATCGCCATGGGAGCCACAGACTACATCCTGCATGTCTTCTTTGACGCCACCGAACCATACGCCTGTTCGTACTGTGCGCCCTCCTCACAACAAGGAGGGATGAAACAGTTCATGTCTCATTCGTCATGGCAAGGTCTAGGGTGGCCCCTAAGTGGCAACAGTCGATGCCATGGCTAAAGCTTTGTGTAGCTTTGACAGGGGCCCAGCTTTCCTCCCTCATTCACCGAGAGCTCACCCTGCACATCACCCAGACCTTTCTCTGGACTGACTCCACCACAGTCTTGACCTGGCTGACATCTGAGTCCTGCAGGTTTAAGGTCTTCGTGGGAACTAGAGTCTCTGAAATCCAAGACCTGACAGCTCAGCACACCTGACAGCATGTGGACACAGCAAATAATCCAGCCGACGATCTTACCTGTGGCAAGACCTGGGCTGAGCTGACGGCACCGAGCCGGTAGATTCAAGGTCCATCATTCCTCCATGGTCCGCCTGACAAATGGCTGTCACTTCCTGCCTCCATGGAGCCGGAAGATGATGCTGAGCTCAAGCAAAGTATCCTCTGCGGCCTCACACAAACGAGTCCTGCACCCCTTTAACCAGATGCCACACAGTTCAACAGCTGGACCAACCTGATAAAAGCCACCCAGCAGTTCCTTTACAGGGTGTTGGCTGACCCCTCCCTGCCTCAGCCTGACCTCCGTGATGCTGAAGTCTTCCTGCTGAGGGCCAGCCAAGAGACTGCTTCCCAGAGGAGATTAAGTGTCTCAAGGCTGGCAAACCAGTACTGCCCAACAGCAGGCTCAGTACACTTTCACCGGAGATGGACCCTACAATGGGTCTTATCCGCGTTGGTGGATGCCTTCGTCGCCTTGATGCCGCCTGTTCTACTGACATTCACTCAGTAGTCCTCGATCCTTGCCCCGCAGTGACAAGACTCCTCATGAAGGATGTGGATGCGCGCCTGCTCCACCCAGGCCCCGATTGGGTCTTCGCAGAGATCAGGTGCCAGTACTGGGTTGTCCGGAGGAGACAGGCCATCAAGCATCATCAGAGATGTGTGCTGAATGCAGGAAGTGGAGATGGAAGCCAATTGTTCCACTGATGGCAGACTTACCTCCTGCCGGTCTGTGACTCCTCAAGTCCCCGTTCTTCTCGACAGGAGTGGATTGCTTTAGTCCATATACCATCAAGGTCGGGTTGCACACTGAGAAACGCTGGGGAGTCATATTTAAATGTCTTACAACTCATGTCCACCTGGATCTGCTGACTAGCCTTGATGCAGATGCCTTCCTCTTGGCCTTGAGACGTTTCATTGCCCGTAGAGGCACCCCTTTAGAAGCTCTCTCTGATCAGGGGACGAACTTCAGAGGTGCAGAGAGGGAACTGAAGGAGGCATTCACTGCAATGGGGCCACAGCTATAAGAAACACTTGCCAAACAACGGATCACATTTAAGTTCAATCCACCAGCAACACCCCACTTTGGGGGTGCCTGGGAGTGTGAAATACAATCTGTTAAGAAAGCTTTGCAGGTTGTTATTGGCTCTCAGTCTCTCCACAAAGAAGTCCTGCTCCAGTCCTGGTCGAGGTGGAAGGCATCCTTAATGCTAAACCCCTAGAATACGTGTTCTCAGATGTTGCGACCCACATCCCGTGACGCCAAGCATGTTGTTGATGGGGCGGCGGCATGCCTCCCCGCCACAGGTACCTTACGCTCCAGACCCACTCACCAGGAGACGGTGGCATCATTGTCAAATGATGGTGGACCACTTCTGGGTGCAATTCCTCAGAAACTACTTACCATCTGTACAAGTCCACCAGAAGTGGCCCATTGGCCCATCGGAAAGGTGGTCAAGTTGAATGCAAATGGGTGCATTTGGTCGACTGAGGTCCACGTTGGGGACAAGACTTACCTAAGACCGGTTGCACGTCCTATCCAGTTGCTGGCTGTTCCAGACATTGATGCCAAGTCAGGGACTCCTGATCCAGGGACTACTGTAGCACCTTAAGGAATTTACTTTGTTTCCGAATAGCCATGCTATTCAGGGGTCGGATTTTGTAAATTCCCTGTTATTCTCATTTAACTAGGATGTTATGTTGTTTTCAGTCAGGCACCTTTTTGGACAGCTCAGGTGTGCTGTAGGGTCCTAGTAATGTTTATCCTGGGGTAGGTGGAGTTAACGAGCATATGCTGCACTGAGGCTGCTTCTCATCCACACAGAAACCATTCTACATCCTGCATTCTATATTCATCCCTCATCTTAAAGTTGGTTCACTAGACTGAAGATTCGCCTGTAATGCTGCTAGTCATTTAACCCAAACAACAACAACCCAAACCGTTTATTGTGTCTGCGTCTACTCTCTGGCCGGAGTTGCCATACTGGATAAAGTGGTTCCAGCGAAACATATCAAGGTTTTACAATATCTCCCATACCCACATTGCTAGCATTAGAATGCACGATGAACAGCCTTTGGTGGTCAGGGTAGGCCAGGACAGGAGCTTTTGTCAGGGCTGCATGGAGCTGCATGAAGGCACTATTGCAGTCTTCTCTCCACTGGAATCTTTGCCCTTTCTGCATCAGCTAGTGAAGAAGGCTGGCGATGGTGGCGAAGTCCTTAACAAACTGCCAGTAACAGGACAGGCCCAGGAAACTCCGCAGCTCCCAAATGTTCTGAGGGACTGGCCAGTTTCTCACCGCTGCCACCTCTTCCAGATCGGTGGACACCCCCGCTGCGCTGACAACATGATCCAGAAAGGACGTCTGCTGCAGGAACAGGTTACACTTCTTTGGATGAGGGCGTAGGCCAGCCTGCCGGATAGCCTGAAACAATCCCTCAGGCTGGAGAAGGCCCCTTTAAATTCAACTGCGTCGGCGAGAAGGTCATCAAGGTGGACGACGCAGTGGCTTGGGGGAAAGTCAGCCAGATGCCTCTCCGTCAAGCACTCAAAGGTGGCTGGAGGTACATCCTCTTACAAATCTAAGTGTTTTAGTGTGTTTTAATAACTTAAGCACTTATTTTTACTTGAGGACTTACATAATTCTATTTTAAATTATTTATATATTTTATCATATATTTTGTTATCCCCTACTTCTATTTACCCCAGCATCATTTGTACTGATGAAGGTGAAAACTGCAGTTTGCACATATGTTTATTGAATGATTTTTTAAAACCCCAAGAAAGGAAAGAGTATGGACTGTTTTATAGTAATATAGTGATGTCCCTTTAAATATGTTGAATATACAAATGCAAATAAAGCATTTTTTTAAAATCAGTCTATGTCATCAACAGCATTATCTAATGCAAACTGAACACATGAATGGACATCAGCAACAATATAAAACAACTAACAATAATCATGATAATAATACAAATAATACAAAAAATGGTAGTAATAATAACCCCAATAATAATAGTAAAGTGTGTGTGTGTCTCTTTCTCTCTCTCTGACCACCTTCAGCCTGGTTCTGTTTGAGGTTTTCTGCCTCTTAGAGGGAGGTTTTTCCTCAGTGCTGTCAGCAGTGTACTCAGCAGTAAACTTCCTGCACTCAGGCTGATTCACTGCCTGAAGGTTTGACGAGCAAACACGTGGACTGCATTTTCTAGAATTAACAGTGATGATTTTTGTATTTTCAACAAAAGAGTTTTTGTTGCAGCAGCTATGTAAAGATGAATGCAAGAATGAAATAATATTACTGAGTGTTATGAATAAGCGGGTATGATGCTATACCTGCTTGATAAGAAAAGTGTCCTGAGATGATTTTTTAAATGATAATGTTAAAAAGCTGACTTGACTTGTCTGGCTCTCATTGTTTCTTGTGCCTGTGATCATTCCATGGATACAGACTGCTGTAGAGACACTGCTCTGACCTTTGCCCTGCAGAATGATGTACTGCATGTCTACTCGGCAGATATGAATGTATGTGCTCTGATATGGTGCAAAGTTCAAACTTTATATATTCAAATGTAAACATATGATATGTACAAACCCAACCTGCTTTGCTTTATAGGACTGCATGACTGCATGACTGCATGTCTGCTCTACTGTAAACTGCAGGGGATTAATGCTTTCAGGAAATCAGCAGCTTCACCTGTTTAAATGGCTACTACAACTACTACTTATGACAACAACAACAACAACAACAACAACAACAACAATAACAACAATAATAATGTAATAATGTGACATTATTTGGATACTTACCAGACTTTTTCAACTCAATACAGATAGTAAATAGTTTTCAGTATAAACCGAAATGGATGAGTGGTGAGTTTGTTTAACCCTATGAAACCTAAGCTCGGCTGATTTCTCTCAAGAACATGACAAACAAGTGAAAACGTTTTGGGTAACAAGAAAACTTCCTGACATTTAGCACAAAAAAGTAAGAAAGAAAGAACCAAACAAACAATAAATAAATGAAGTAGTTCATGATAATAATAATAATGATAATAATAATAATAATTCTAAATACAATTTCTGGATATTTTTCCATATTATCTTATAATAATTCTCTCTCTCTTTTTCTCTCTCCCTTTTTCAAAACTAATTTTCACTAACTTTTTCTTTTCCTAATTTTTTGCATTTTGCTGGACATCTCTCTCCAAGTTGCTCATTGCATTTTTAGCCATGTTTTCAAAAGAAATCAAACCAATTTCTTCAAGGCTTAAATGCATGTAAAAGACATCTGAACACAACACAAGAAAAAAAATATGTTTTTCCAGGTTTCAAAGGGTTAATTGGGTCCCTGCTCCATCTCTTTTTTTGCTAAGGGTTCCTTGGCCAATGTGGAAGACCCCCCGATTGAGCTTATGTCTTCTTATGTCATAGAGGTTAGACTAATTTATAGAAGAGCTGCTGATGAAGTAAGATGACCACTGAACAGGGTGTGCAGCTGGCAGAGAGCCTGAGATGCAACAGGGGGCAGCAGACACTGTGTCTGAGGAGTGAACTACTGCAGGCCAACACACTGCACAGCACTAACATGGCTCCAAATTCATACATACTCTGAGACTGCAAAACAGTGTAGCTGAAATATAATTAAATGCACTGCTGAAGATTTGCAGTTAAAATGACAGTGGGCTGTGCTGGAAAAGTGGGACAGTATACTGTAAGATTATGTAAGAGACATTCAGTCATAGGATCCCAGCTGCCAATTGTTGGACATGTGTTCCTTCACTGACAGGTGTTTTAAAAAATCACAGTGTATTGAGTTTTTAAATCCTCTACAATCTGCAGGCTCAGTGGTGGAAACAGAGTCCATCTTTAATGTCTTCACAGCTCAAACTAATTCAAAGATACTTGAGTGGAGTCATGTAATAAGTGTGTTTGAAAACTGAGCAATTTATATATATATAAAAAAAATAAAAAAACACAGTGACACCATTGCCTGCAAAAACCAACTGTCAGAGTTCTTCAGTGCAGACAGAGACACATAGGCTGTGATAATATTCCCACCTGCTTCTATCCAACACCTGTTGTCTACTCTTGTGCCCCAGTGCATTGTGGGATTACTGACTGGTGTGTGTTAGAGGTGAACTCTGGCTGCCTGATAACGTATCAATAATTGACTCATGTAGTGCTATTAGCTCTGCTTTTAGTGGATGAAGAAGAATCCCCTCTTATAATATTCCTGCTTTAACCTTGTTATTAACCCTGGTTAAAGGGCCATGCCACTGATTTTACACATAAAGGTCAGTTTACTCACAAAGTGCTATAAGGTCCCTGACAGCAGTTGTATAATGACCTTTTTAGCATTAGGGGGAATATTTGGAAACATTAAGTTCTCTGACCCTTTGAAACTTGGGACGACATCGCTTATTTGGTGCTGCTTTTCACAGATTTAAGGGGGGAGGGGGGATTCTGCATTTTTTAAGTTTGACTCATTCAATGGACTAAAGCTACAATTTTTTTTTTTAATTTTGACCTAAAAAGAAAAAAAAAACGGTCTCTCACAAGTCCCCTAGGGTAAAAATAAAACTAAACACTGGAGTCAATGGAGTAGAGCTGCAGTTTAGTGCCTTTGTAGGCTTCTGTATTTGTGGCCGAGGCTGCCATTCAAGGTGCCACCTGTTTCTCAGGGACCATTCTCACACACTCACACACTGATGGAACAGCCTTTGGGAGCAATTTGAGGTTCAGTATCTCACCAAAGGCGACTTGGACATGCAGACTGGAGGAGACACCAATCTTCAGATTAGAGGACCCGCTTTACCTCCTGAACCACAGCCAAGTACTCCTGTAAGCCTTTAAAAATTGAGCAAACTGGGTTGATGGGAAGAAGGCAATGAGCAACAAAAGAAGAAATGAAATGAGCAAGAATTTTTTAAAAGGTACAAGAAAATTACCTGAAACTTAGTTTTAAAAAAAGTTGAAAAAAAAGACCCTGAAAAGTGCTTAAAAAAACATAATAATTTTGTAACATAATTTTGATACATAATTATGATAATGATAAATACAGTTTTACCCTAGCTTTTTACTTTTTCCCGAGAATTTTTTCTGCTTGATGTTTTAAAATTATTTTCCAAATCTACAAATTTCTTGCATATTACTAAACTGCTCATTTCCTTCTTTTTCCCCCATGTTTTTGAAAGAAATCACACCAATTTCCTCAGGGTTTATTGGTTAAAATATTTGTGAAAGGTGTCTAAAAACAACACAAGAAAAGTAATTTTAATCCAGGTTTCAAAGGGTTAAATGTTGGGACAAATATAAAGCACCAGTGAACAACTTGCACTAGTGAACAACTTACGCCAGCAAACAACTCACACCAGTAAACAACTTGCACTAGTAAACAACTTACACCAGCAAACAACTCACGAGTAAACAACTTGCCCCAGTAAACAAACAACTTGCTTATCATTTTCAACCATAAGTCAAAACAGAATACCTCTTGTAGACAATGAATAAATGTCAAAGCCACCTTGTGGAACACAAACTGAGGACAAATGTATGAAGCTGAATTCTATACTATATATATTTTGCCTGGGGTTGTGGCAGTGAGCCAGGTGTAAATGTATATTACATTGCACAGTACAGCGTGTCATTTGCGGTCACATCACATGTGCAATGATCCATGGTCACATACTGTACTCCAAGCCCTTTTATTCATTCACATGCACTGATACATATTTGGCATGCTTAAATAAATATATTCTCCAATAGAGCTCATTGTGTTCATGTGTTTGGGTCCAGTTAATCCTATTGAAAAGGCTGTACCTATTTATTCAGCGACAGCACCTGCATGACTCACTTTTTAATACTGCAGTGAAGGGATCAGGTAGAGGACGAATGCCACACAGCTAATCTCATTTTACCCAATGTTTTCTCAGCAGAAAACAGTTGACCAGCATTTCAGTCGGATGCAAAAGCCTTATAATATATATTTACAGATCATGTCCCAATAGAGTGGAAATAAGGAAAAGATTCTGTTTTTTGTTTTTGTTTTTTGTTGTTTGTGCAAAAATAGTAAAATATTTTGTTCTTATGATGTTTTTGCTCATGCGACCACTAACAAGTTATTTAATTTCATGCAGCACACATCACTGATGACACTAGTGACAGCTTAATTTCACAATATTTTGCAAGGTTTAGTAGAAGGGTTCCACATTTTTGGAGCCAAAGCAAGGTGAGGTCTGGTCAAGTCTGAGATGGACAGAGAACTGAGTCGATGAAATTGAATCTGGGTCGTGGGTGGGCGGGGGCCCCTGTTTGACACGGTGCCGATGGACCAGCGAGCCTAGTATAATTATAGCCCTCCCCTGACCACACTCTGTACACGTGACAGCTTTCATTTCAATGGCAAGACCAAGCAGCAGTACTCCAACAGGTACTGCAACAAGTCAACCACTGCAGACCTGCAAGTTCAGCTTGCATAATATACAGATCTGTTCATTTATGATTTGCATAATCATTCTTCAAATTTATTATAACAAAGTGTTTTTATCAGGCATCAGTCAGTGTTGTAAGGCAGTCAAGTGCATTTGTTTTTGTACTCAAATGCATAATTAGATATCTCAAAACAAAGCATCCTCTTAACCCTTAGAAGCCTGAGCAAATTGGATTGATTTCTCATAGAAACATGGAAAAAAAAAAGGCAATGAGTAACTTAACAAGACAGAACCCAAAAATTAGCAGGGAATTAGTAAAAATCTACAAGAAAAATTACCTCAAATTAGCACAAAATGAAAAGAGATGTACGTACACGATTAATAATAATAGTAATAATAATAATATACTTTTCTTAATATTTTCCCCTTTATTTGATAACTTTGTAATAATTCTCCCTTTTTTAAAGCTAACTTTCAAGTTTTTTTCTTGTTACCTTTCACAATTTGTTTAAGCAGTTTCTGAGAACATTTCATGCCAAGTTGCTGAGTGTTTTTTCCCCCCATGATCCTAGAACCTTTCAACGGTTTAAATGCATGTGAAGGGCATCTGAATGCAGCGCAAGAGAAACTGATAGCAATCCAGGTTAAAGATGTTATGAACATTATCTTTCGACATGATCTGCATCTCCAGGCTAGTTCTCTACACAGACAGGTGTTGAATTTAATGTGGGAGAGAAGCTTTAAATATAGTCTGCCATAAAGGTGTTATTTATAGACCCATGCTATGTCATTGTATGTGTTTGCCAAGCTCATAATGTTACTTTTCCACTTTGACTAAAATGATTTCTTAAAGAGGGAACTGTGGATCAGCCTCACTACTCAGGGCAGAGATATTATATATTTTCCACAATCCTGGTCAATGTGACGTAAGTTGCTCTCAACTACTACCCAGTGTGTAGCAGCTGCAGCGTGACACTGTGCTATTCTGACACAGGTCAGTGCAGTTGGCGTAGATTCCTTTGCAGGGGTCAAGCTGCAAATATTTCAAAGCGTCCTGCAAGGCTACAAGTTGCAGCTCACTTCCTCTGACACACTGTAGAATATATGAAGACAGAAATGGTTGAAGTTCAACACTCAGGTTTAAAAAAAAGTAATTAAACTGTTCACACTGTTACCAAATAATCCATCTATTCCGAAAACCAGTGGTGTAATTTACGGAGGGAACACAAGGGACATGTCCCCTGCTTGTTTTCAGATGGCACTATTGGACTTTCACAGGCCAAAAGAAAGGAGATCTCTAAAAACTGCACAGTTTCAAGGTGGCCACCCAAGATTAGTATCACCAATTAAGTATCTGACCGAATGTCTCTCCTTCTGTTGTTGAGATATGGACAGCAAAGTGTTTTTGCAGAACATTATGATGTCACAGTGAAGTTGACCTTTGACCTCTTAGATATGAGATGTCATCATTTCATCATTTTATCCTATCCCATTTATGTGAAATTTTGGTGCATGAATTCAGTTTTGGCCCAAAACATGATTTATGAGGTCATAGTGATCTTGACCTTTGACCACCAAATTCTAATCAGTTCATTATTAAGACTAAGTGGATATTTGTGTCAAATTTGAAAAAAATCCTTAAAGCTGTCCTTGAGATTCACAAGAATGAGACAGATGCAAGGTCACAGTGACCTTTGACCTATGACAACCAAAATCGTATCAATTCATTGCTGAGTACAAGTGAACATTTGGGTGCTCTTGAGATATTGCATTCACAAAAATGAGACCAAAAAGGTCAAAGTGACCTTGACCCCCCCCCCCAAAAAAAAAAATTCAATTTATTCTTGAGTTCAAGTGGATGTTTGTATTAAATTTGAAGAAATTCCCCCAAGGCGTTCTTAAGATATCTCGTTCATGAGAGAAAGGCAGAGAGGCAGATGTATCCACCTCCCACCCCACCCCCACCCCTCCACCCTCTCACCCCCACCCCCAGCACACACAATTCAAATCAATAGACCGACCC